>NC_057798.1:97710998-97712615 GCF_018294505.1 Triticum aestivum | reverse complement strand
GGGAGTAGTTATGGGTATCCCGGCGTCGTGGTATCAGCCGAAGCACTTCAGACGTCAGCGACGGAGCGGCGCGCGCCGAATTGGACTGGAACGCCACTAGGCTAGGTCTGCTTTCGGCCGCCCACGCAACGTGCAGGTGTGCTCAGGGCGATGGGCCCAGACCCCTGCGCGCTTAGGTTTAGACCGGCGTGCTGGCCTCTCTGTTTTGCCTAGGTGGGGCTGCGACGTGTTGATCTTCCGAGGCCGGGCATGACCCAGGAAAGTGTGTCCGGCCAAATGGGATCGAGCGTGTTGGGCTATGTGGTGCACCCCTGCAGGGAAGTTAATCTATTCGAATAGCCGTGATCTTCGGTAACAGGACGACTTGGAGTTGTACCTTGACCTTATGACAACTAGAACCGGATACTTAATAAAACACACCCTTCCAAGTTCCACAGACAACCCGGTGATCGCTTTTCCGCAGGGCGACGAGGAGAGGATCGCCGGGTAGGATTATGCTATGCGTTGCTACATGGAGATGCTACTGGAGATGCTACTTGGAGACACTACTTGAAGATGCTACTTGGAGGACTTCTATCTACTCTCTTCTACATGCTGCAAGACGGAGGCTGCCAGAAGCGTAGTCTTCGATAGGACTAGCTATCCCCCTCTTATTCTGGCTTTCTGCAGTTCAGTCCACTGATATGGCCTCCTTACACATATACCCGTGCATATGTAGTTTAGTTCCTTGCTTGCGAGTACTTTGGATGAGTACTCACGGTTGCTTCTCTCCCTCTTTTCCCTTTTCCCTTCTACCTGGTTGTCGCAACCAGATGCTGGAGTCTAGGAGCCAGACGCCACCGTCGACGACGACCCCTACTACACCGGAGGTGCCTACTACTACGTGCAGCCCGCTGACGACGACCTGGAGTAGTTAGGAGGATCCCAGGCAGGAGGCCTGCTCCTCTTTCGATCTGTATCCCAGTTTGTGCTAGCCTTCTTAAGGCAAACTTGTTTAACTTATGTCTGTACTCAGATATTGTTGCTTCCGCTGACTCGTCTATGATCGAGCACTTGTATTCGAGCCCTCGAGGCCCCTGGCTTGTATTATGATGCTTGTATGACTTATTTTATTTGTAGAGTTGTGTTGTGATATCTTCTCGTGAGTCCCTGATCTTGATCGTACACATTTGCGTGCATGATTAGTGTACGATTAAATCGGGGGCGTCACAAGTTGGTATCAGAGCCGACTGCCTGTAGGAATCCCCCTTCCACACTCCTTGGCCGAAGTCGAGTCTAGACTTTACAAAACTTTTACTAACATGGCTGTGCGGCCCATGGGCCCACGTCGCCATTGGGTGGTATTAGGATCTTTTACTCCTCGACCTTTACTCTGGGACTCTGACATCTTTTCTATTCGGGTTAAATGAACCTTACTAAATCTAACACTAGGATCTCGTTATCATTTTCACCCGGAGAGCCCCTTATTATTGATGATCGTCTGCTGCACGTGAAGACCCTGAAGATACTTTCCGCTGTTAGGCCGAGAACTTGTGTTCATCGCGTTTGCAATTCCCCTTCCACCGTCAACCCTTATGGGTAACTACTTACAGTTGTTATTCTTATATCATCCCCAGT
>NC_057798.1:97694303-97703785 GCF_018294505.1 Triticum aestivum | reverse complement strand
TGCTTGCGAGTACTTTGGATGAGTACTCACGGTTGCTTCTCTCCCTCTTTTCCCTTTTCCCTTCTACCTGGTTGTCGCAACCAGATGCTGGAGTCCAGGAGCCAGACGCCACCGTCGACGACGACCCCTACTACACCGGAGGTGCCTACTACTACGTGCAGCCCGCTGACGACGACCTGGAGTAGTTAGGAGGATCCCAGGCAGGAGGCCTGCTCCTCTTTCGATCTGTATCCCAGTTTGTGCTAGCCTTCTTAAGGCAAACTTGTTTAACTTATGTCTGTACTCAGATATTGTTGCTTCCGCTGACTCGTCTATGATCGAGCACTTGTATTCGAGCCCTCGAGGCCCCTGGCTTGTATTATGATGCTTGTATGACTTATTTTATTTGTAGAGTTGTGTTGTGATATCTTCCCGTGAGTCCCTGATCTTGATCGTACACATTTGCGTGCATGATTAGTGTACGATTAAATCGGGGGCGTCACACCTAAGGAAGTTTTCATTTTCTTTGGACGAAAAAACCATTTTTCATTTTTCGAGTGCCCGAAAGGAGGTTTTTTGTGAAGGAACTACCAAATAATTGTTGCAAAATTGGACCAAATCATTTTTCTAAAATACTAGGTCATATTTAATGCACAATTGACCAAATGGTTGGGTGCAAAAAGTTTTGATCCACCTCTCGTGAAAAAGACAAATTTCCGCCGATTCAGTTGGAAGCGGGTCAAATTTGAACTGCAGCTGCCTCATAGTTTGCTATTTATTTTTTCCAAAAATCAGTTCTAGGTACATAAGTACCTATTTAATCAGAGGAACACCAAAAAAATTCCAAGATTCAACAACTAGCTAGGAACGGTCATTCCCGCCGTTTTGACCGTATTTTGAAACGGGCATAAAAAATTCAAAAAAATCAAAAAATTGGGAAACCTTCTCATTGTGTCATTATATGTGGCCAAGTTCCCAGGAAAAATAACAAACTTGTAATACGGCAATTATTTTAAAAAAGTGTTCTCAGAAATGAGCTATCATCTCTCAAGATTCATGACTTTCAAGGCAAATGATCAAACTTATGGCCACATTCGTGGCATAGTTTGTTCAAATGATCTCATATTGTACACAAGGGTGCATATTGGAATGACAAACAATATTGCCTAAGGAAGTTTTCATTTTCTTTGGACGAAAAAACCATTTTTCATTTTCCGAGTGCCCGAAAGGAGGTTTTTTGTGAAGGAACTACCAAATAATTGTTGCAAAATTGGACCAAATCATTTTTCTAAAATACTAAGTCATATTTAATGCACAATTGACCAAATGGTTGGGTGTAAAAAGTTTTGATCCACCTCTCATGAAAAAGACAAATTTCCGCCGATTCAGTTGGAAGCGGGTCAAATTTGAACTGCAGCTGCCTCATAGTTTGCTATTTGTTTTTTCCAAAAATAATTTCTAGGTACATAAGTACCTATTTAATCAGAGAAACACCAAAAAAATTCCAAGATTCAACAACTAGCTAGGAACGGTCATTCCCGTCGTTTTGACCGCATTTTGAAACGGGCATCAAAAATTCAAAAAAATCAAAAAATTGGGAAACCTTCGCATTGTGTCATTATATGTGGCCAAGTTCCCAGGAAAAATAACAAACTTGTAATACGGCAATTATTTTAAAAAAGTGTTCTCAGAAATGAGCTATCATCTCTCAAGATTCATGACTTTCAAGGAAAATGATCAAACTTATGGCCACATTCATGGCATAGTTTGTTCAAATGATCTCATATTGTGCACAAGGGTGCATATTGGAATGGCAAACAATGTTGCCTAAGGAAGTTTTCATTTTCTTTGGACGAAAAAACCATTTTTCATTTTCCGAGTGCCCGAAAGGAGGTTTTTTGTGAAGGAACTACCAAATAATTGTTGCAAAATTGGACCAAATCATTTTTATAAAATACTAGGTCATATTTAATGCACAACTGACCAAATGGTTGGGTGTAAAAAGTTTTGATCCACCTCTCGTGAAAAAGACAAATTTCCGCCGATTTAATTGGAAGCGGGTCAAATTTGAACTGCAGCTGCCTCATAGTTTGCTATTTGTTTTTTCCAAAAATCATTTCTAGGTACATAAGTACCTATTTAATCAGAGAAACAGCAAAAAAATTCCAAGATTCAACAACTAGCTAGGAACGGTCATTCCCGCCGTTTTGACCGCATTTTGAAACGGGCATAAAAAATTCAAGAAAAATCAAAAAATTGGGAAACCTTCGCATTGTGTCATTATATGTGGCCATGTTCCCAGGAAAAATAAGAATTGTAATACGGCAATTATTTTAAAAAAGTGTTCTCAGAAATGAGCTATCATCTCTCAAGATTCATGACTTTCAAGGCAAATGATCAAACTTATGGCCACATTCGTGGCATAGTTTGTTCAAATGATCTCATATTGTGCACAAGGGTGCATATTGGAATGGCAAACAATGTTGCCTAAGGAAGTTTTCATTTTCTTTGGACGAAAAAACCATTTTTCATTTTCTGAGTGCCCGAAAGGAGGTTTTTTGTGAAGGAACTACCAAATAATTGTTGCAAAATTGGACCAAATCATTTTTCTAAAATACTAGGTCATATTTAATGCACAACTGAACAAATGGTTGGGTGTAAAAAGTTTTGATCCACCTCTCGTGAAAAAGACAAATTTCCGCCGATTTAGTTGGAAGCGGGTCAAATTTGAACTGCAGCTGCCTCATAGTTTGCTATTTATTTTTTTCAAAAATCATTTCTAGGTACATAAGTACCTATTTAATCAGAGAAACACCAAAAAAATTCCAAGATTCAACAACTAGCTAGGAACGGTCATTCCCGTCGTTTTGGCCGCATTTTGAAACGGGCATAAAAAAATCAAAAAAAATCAAAAAATTGGGAAACCTTCGCATTGTGTCATTATATGTGGCCAAGTTCCCAGGAAAAATAACAAACTTGTAATACGGCAATTATTTTAAAAAAGTGTTCTCAGAAATGAGCTATCATCTCTCAAGATTCATGACTTTCAAGGCAAATGATCAAACTTATGGCCACATTCGTGGCATAGTTTGTTCAAATGATCTCGTATTGTGCACAAGGGTGCATATTGGAATGGCAAACAATGTTGCCTAAGGAAGTTTTCATTTTCTTTGGACGAAAAAACCATTTTTCATTTTCCGAGTGCCCGAAAGGAGGTTTTTTGTGAAGGAACTACCAAATAATTGTTGCAAAATTGGACCAAATAATTTTTCTAAAATACTAGGTCATATTTAATGCACAATTGACCAAATGTTTGGGTGTAAAAAGTTTTGATCCACCTCTCGTGAAAAAGACAAATTTCCGCCGATTCAGTTGGAAGCGGGTCAAATTTGAACTGCAGCTGCCTCATAGTTTGCTATTTATTTTTTCCAAAAATCATTTCTAGGTACATAAGTACCTATTTAATCAGAGAAACACCAAAAAATTCCAAGATTCAAGAACTAGCTAGGAACGGTCATTCCCGCCGTTTTGACCGCATTTTTAAACGGGTATAAAAAATTCAAAAAAAAATCAAAAAATTGGGAAACCTTCGCATTGTGTCATTATATGTGGCCAAGTTCCCAGGAAAAATAACAAACTTGTAATACGACAATTATTTTAAAAAAGTGTTCTCGGAAATGAGCTATCATCTCTCAAGATTCATGACTTTCAAGGCAAATGATCAAACTTATGGCCACATTCGTGGCATAGTTTGTTCAAATGATCTCATATTGTACACAAGGGTGCATATTGGAATGACAAACAATATTGCCTAAGGAAGTTTTCATTTTCTTTGGACGAAAAAACCATTTTTCATTTTCCGAGTGCCCGAAAGGAGGTTTTTTGTGAAGGAACTACCAAATAATTGTTGCAAAATTGGACCAAATCAATTTTCTAAAATACTACGTCATATTTAATGCACAATTGACCAAATGGTTGGGTGTAAAAAGTTTTGATCCACCTCTCGTGAAAAAGACAAATTTCCGCCGATTCAGTTGTAAGCGGGTCAAATTTGAACTGCAGCTGCCTCATAGTTTGCTATTTATTTTTTCCAAAAATAATTTCTAGGTACATAAGTACCTATTTAATCAGAGAAACACCAAAAAAATTCCAAGATTCAACAACTAGCTAGGAACGGTCATTCCCGCCGTTTTGACCGCATTTTGAAACGGGCATCAAAAATTCAAAAAAAATCAAAAAATTGGGAAACCTTCGCATTGTGTCATTATATGTGGCCAAGTTCCCAGGAAAAATAACAAAGTTGTAATACGACAATTATTTTAAAAAAGTGTTCTCGGAAATGAGCTATCATCTCTCAAGATTCATGACTTTCAAGGCAAATGATCAAACTTATGGCCACATTCGTGGCATAGTTTGTTCAAATGATCTCATATTGTACACAAGGGTGCATATTGGAATGACAAACAATATTGCCTAAGGAAGTTTTCATTTTCTTTGGACGAAAAAACCATTTTTCATTTTCCGAGTGCCCGAAAGGAGGTTTTTTGTGAAGGAACTACCAAATAATTGTTGCAAAATTGGACCAAATCAATTTTCTAAAATACTACGTCATATTTAATGCACAATTGACCAAATGGTTGGGTGTAAAAAGTTTTGATCCACCTCTCGTGAAAAAGACAAATTTCCGCCGATTCAGTTGTAAGCGGGTCAAATTTGAACTGCAGCTGCCTCATAGTTTGCTATTTATTTTTTCCAAAAATAATTTCTAGGTACATAAGTACCTATTTAATCAGAGAAACACCAAAAAAATTCCAAGATTCAAGAACTAGCTAGGAACGGTCATTCCCGCCGTTTTGACCGCATTTTTAAACGGGTATAAAAAATTCAAAAAAAAATCAAAAAATTGGGAAACCTTCGCATTGTGTCATTATATGTGGCCAAGTTCCCAGGAAAAATAACAAACTTGTAATACGACAATTATTTTAAAAAAGTGTTCTCGGAAATGAGCTATCATCTCTCAAGATTCATGACTTTCAAGGCAAATGATCAAACTTATGGCCACATTCGTGGCATAGTTTGTTCAAATGATCTCATATTGTACACAAGGGTGCATATTGGAATGACAAACAATATTGCCTAAGGAAGTTTTCATTTTCTTTGGACGAAAAAACCATTTTTCATTTTCCGAGTGCCCGAAAGGAGGTTTTTTGTGAAGGAACTACCAAATAATTGTTGCAAAATTGGACCAAATCATTTTTCTAAAATACTAAGTCATATTTAATGCACAATTGACCAAATGGTTGGGTGTAAAAAGTTTTGATCCACCTCTCATGAAAAAGACAAATTACCGCCGATTTAGTTGGAAGCGGGTCAAATTTGAACTGCAGCTGCCTCATAGTTTGCTATTTGTTTTTTCCAAAAATAATTTCTAGGTACATAAGTACCTATTTAATCAGAGAAACACCAAAAAAATTCCAAGATTCAACAACTAGCTAGGAACGGTCATTCCCGTCGTTTTGACCGCATTTTGAAACGGGCATCAAAAATTCAAAAAAAATCAAAAAATTGGGAAACCTTCGCATTGTGTCATTATATGTGGCCAAGTTCCCAGGAAAAATAACAAACTTGTAATACGGCAATTATTTTAAAAAAGTGTTCTCAGAAATGAGCTATCATCTCTCAAGATTCATGACTTTCAAGGAAAATGATCAAACTTATGGCCACATTCATGGCATAGTTTGTTCAAATGATCTCATATTGTGCACAAGGGTGCATATTGGAATGGCAAACAATGTTGCCTAAGGAAGTTTTCATTTTCTTTGGACGAAAAAACCATTTTTCATTTTCCGAGTGCCCGAAAGGAGGTTTTTTGTGAAGGAACTACCAAATAATTGTTGCAAAATTGGACCAAATCATTTTTATAAAATACTAGGTCATATTTAATGCACAACTGACCAAATGGTTGGGTGTAAAAAGTTTTGATCCACATCTCGTGAAAAAGACAAATTTCCGCCGATTTAGTTGGAAGCGGGTCAAATTTGAACTGCAGCTGCCTCATAGTTTGCTATTTGTTTTTTCCAAAAATCATTTCTAGGTACATAAGTACCTATTTAATCAGAGAAACAGCAAAAAAATTCCAAGATTCAACAACTAGCTAGGAACGGTCATTCCCGCCGTTTTGACCGCATTTTGAAACGGGCATAAAAAATTCAAGAAAAATCAAAAAATTGGGAAACCTTCGCATTATGTCATTATATGTGGCCATGTTCCCAGGAAAAATAAGAATTGTAATACGGCAATTATTTTAAAAAAGTGTTCTCAGAAATGAGCTATCATCTCTCAAGATTCATGACTTTCAAGGCAAATGATCAAACTTATGGCCACATTCGTGGCATAGTTTGTTCAAATGATCTCATATTGTGCACAAGGGTGCATATTGGAATGGCAAACAATGTTGCCTAAGGAAGTTTTCATTTTCTTTGGACGAAAAAACCATTTTTCATTTTCTGAGTGCCCGAAAGGAGGTTTTTTGTGAAGGAACTACCAAATAATTGTTGCAAAATTGGACCAAATCATTTTTCTAAAATACTAGGTCATATTTAATGCACAACTGACCAAATGGTTGGGTGTAAAAAGTTTTGATCCACCTCTCATGAAAAAGACAAATTTCCGCCGATTTAGTTGGAAGCGGGTCAAATTTGAACTGCAGCTGCCTCATAGTTTGCTATTTATTTTTTTCAAAAATCATTTCTATGTACATAAGTACCTATTTAATCAGAGAAACACCAAAAAAATTCCAAGATTCAACAACTAGCTAGGAACGGTCATTCCCGTCGTTTTGGCCGCATTTTGAAACGGGCATAAAAAATTCAAAAAAAATCAAAAAATTGGGAAACCTTCGCATTGTGTCATTATATGTGGCCAAGTTCCCAGGAAAAATAACAAACTTGTAATACGGCAATTATTTTAAAAAAGTGTTCTCAGAAATGAGCTATCATCTCTCAAGATTCATGACTTTCAAGGCAAATGATCAAACTTATGGCCACATTCGTGGCATAGTTTGTTCAAATGATCTCGTATTGTGCACAAGGGTGCATATTGGAATGGCAAACAATGTTGCCTAAGGAAGTTTTCATTTTCTTTGGACGAAAAAACCATTTTTCATTTTCCGAGTTCCCGAAAGGAGGTTTTTTGTGAAGGAACTACCAAATAATTGTTGCAAAATTGGACCAAATAATTTTTCTAAAATACTAGGTCATATTTAATGCACAATTGACCAAATGGTTGGGTGTAAAAAGTTTTGATCCACCTCTCGTGAAAAAGACAAATTTCCGCCGATTCAGTTGGAAGCGGGTCAAATTTGAACTGCAGCTGCCTCATAGTTTGCTATTTATTTTTTCCAAAAATCATTTCTAGGTACATAAGTACCTATTTAATCAGAGAAACACCAAAAAAATTCCAAGATTCAAGAACTAGCTAGGAACGGTCATTCCCGCCGTTTTGATCGCATTTTTAAACGGGTATAAAAAATTCAAAAAAAAATCAAAAAATTGGGAAACCTTCGAATTGTGTCATTATATGTGGCCAAGTTCCCAGGAAAAATAACAAACTTGTAATACGACAATTATTTTAAAAAAGTGTTCTCGGAAATGAGCTATCATCTCTCAAGATTCATGACTTTCAAGGCAAATGATCAAACTTATGGCCACATTCGTGGCATAGTTTGTTCAAATGATCTCATATTGTACACAAGGGTGCATATTGGAATGACAAACAATATTGCCTAAGGAAGTTTTCATTTTCTTTGGACGAAAAAACCATTTTTCATTTTCCGAGTGCCCGAAAGGAGGTTTTTTGTGAAGGAACTACCAAATAATTGTTGCAAAATTGGACCAAATCAATTTTCTAAAATACTACGTCATATTTAATGCACAATTGACCAAATGGTTGGGTGTAAAAAGTTTTGATCCACCTCTCGTGAAAAAGACAAATTTCCGCCGATTTAGTTGTAAGCGGGTCAAATTTGAACTGCAGCTGCCTCATAGTTTGCTATTTATTTTTTCAAAAAATAATTTCTAGGTACATAAGTACCTATTTAATCAGAGAAACACCAAAAAAATTCCAAGATTCAACAACTAGCTAGGAACGGTCATTCCCGCCGTTTTGACCGCATTTTGAAACGGGCATCAAAAATTCAAAAAAAATCAAAAAATTGGGAAACCTTCGCATTGTGTCATTATATGTGGCCAAGTTCCCAGGAAAAATAACAAACTTGTAATACGGCAATAATTTTAAAAAAGTGTTCTCAGAAATGAGCTATCATCTCTCAAGATTCATGACTTTCAAGGCAAATGATCAAACTTATGGCCACATTCGTGGCATAGTTTGTTCAAATGATCTCGTATTGTGCACAAGGGTGCATATTGGAATGGCAAACAATGTTGCCTAAGGAAGTTTTCATTTTCTTTGGACGAAAAAACCATTTTTCATTTTCCGAGTGCCCGAAAGGAGGTTTTTTGTGAAGGAACTACCAAATAATTGTTGCAAAATTGGACCAAATCATTTTTCTACAATACTAGGTCATATTTAATGCACAATTGACCAAATGGTTGGGTGTAAAAAGTTTTGATCCACCTCTCGTGAAAAAGACAAATTTCCGCCGATTCAGTTGGAAGCGGGTCAAATTTGAACTGCAGCTGCCTCATAGTTTGCTATTTATTTTTTCCAAAAATCATTTCTAGGTACATAAGTACCTATTTAATCAGAGGAACACCAAAAAAATTCCAAGATTCAACAACTAGCTAGGAACGGTCATTCCCGCCGTTTTGACCGTATTTTGAAACGGGCATAAAAAATTCAAAAAAAATCAAAAAATTGGGAAACCTTCTCATTGTGTCATTATATGTGGCCAAGTTCCCAGGAAAAATAACAAACTTGTAATACGGCAATTATTTTAAAAAGTGTTCTCAGAAATGAGCTATCATCTCTCAAGATTCATGACTTTCAAGGCAAATGATCAAACTTATGGCCACATTCGTGGCATAGTTTGTTCAAATGATCTCATATTGTACACAAGGGTGCATATTGGAATGACAAACAATATTGCCTAAGGAAGTTTTCATTTTCTTTGGACGAAAAAACCATTTTTCATTTTCCGAGTGCCCGAAAGGAGGTTTTTTGTGAAGGAACTACCAAATAATTGTTGCAAAATTGGACCAAATCATTTTTCTAAAATACTACGTCATATTTAATGCACAATTGACCAAATGGTTGGGTGTAAAAAGTTTTGATCCACCTCTCGTGAAAAAGACAAATTTCCGCCGATTCAGTTGGAAGCGGGTCAAATTTGAACTGCAGCTGCCTCAGTTTGCTATTTGTTTTTTCCAAAAATAATTTCTAGGTACATAAGTACCTATTTAATCAGAGAAACACCAAAAAAATTCCAAGATTCAACAACTAGCTAGGAACGGTCATTCCCGTCGTTTTGACCGCATTTTGAAACG
>NC_057798.1:97678281-97691286 GCF_018294505.1 Triticum aestivum | reverse complement strand
AAAAAGTGTTCTCAGAAATGAGCTATCATCTCTCAAGATTCATGACTTTCAAGGCAAATGATCAAACTTATGGCCACATTCGTGGCATAGTTTGTTCAAATGATCTCATATTGTACACAAGGGTGCATATTGGAATGACAAACAATATTGCCTAAGGAAGTTTTCATTTTCTTTGGACGAAAAAACCATTTTTCATTTTCCGAGTGCCCGAAAGGAGGTTTTTTGTGAAGGAACTACCAAATAATTGTTGCAAAATTGGACCAAATCATTTTTCTAAAATACTACGTCATATTTAATGCACAATTGACCAAATGGTTGGGTGTAAAAAGTTTTGATCCACCTCTCGTGAAAAAGACAAATTTCCGCCGATTCAGTTGGAAGCGGGTCAAATTTGAACTGCAGCTGCCTCAGTTTGCTATTTGTTTTTTCCAAAAATAATTTCTAGGTACATAAGTACCTATTTAATCAGAGAAACACCAAAAAAATTCCAAGATTCAACAACTAGCTAGGAACGGTCATTCCCGTCGTTTTGACCGCATTTTGAAACGGGCATCAAAAATTCAAAAAAAATCAAAAAATTGGGAAACCTTCGCATTGTGTCATTATATGTGGCCAAGTTCCCAGGAAAAATAACAAACTTGTAATACGACAATTATTTTAAAAAAGTGTTCTCAGAAATGAGCTATCATCTCTCAAGATTCATGACTTTCAAGGAAAATGATCAAACTTATGGCCACATTCGTTGCATAGTTTGTTCAAATGATCTCATATTGTGCACAAGGGTGCATATTGGAATGGCAAACAATGTTGCCTAAGGAAGTTTTCATTTTCTTTGGACGAAAAAACCATTTTTCATTTTCCGAGTGCCCGAAAGGAGGTTTTTTGTGAAGGAACTACCAAATAATTGTTGCAAAATTGGAGCAAATCATTTTTATAAAATACTAGGTCATATTTAATGCACAACTGACCAAATGGTTGGGTGTAAAAAGTTTTGATCCACCTCTCGTGAGAAAGACAAATTTCCGCCGATTTAGTTGGAAGCGGGTCAAATTTGAACTGCAGCTGCCTCATAGTTTGCTATTTGTTTTTTCCAAAAATCATTTCTAGGTACATAAGTACCTATTTAATCAAAGAAACACCAAAAAAATTCCAAGATTCAACAACTAGCTAGGAACGGTCATTCCCGCCGTTTTGACCGCATTTTGAAACGGGCATAAAAAATTCAAGAAAAATCAAAAAATTGGGAAACCTTCGCATTGTGTCATTATATGTGGCCATGTTCCCAGGAAAAATAACAATTGTAATACAGCAATTATTTTAAAAAAGTGTTCTCAGAAATGAGCTATCATCTCTCAAGATTCATGACTTTCAAGGCAAATGATCAAACTTATGGCCACATTCGTGGCATAGTTTGTTCAAATGATCTCATATTGTGCACAAGGGTGCATATTGGAATGGCAAACAATGTTGCCTAAGGAAGTTTTCATTTTCTTTGGACGAAAAAACCATTTTTCATTTTCTGAGTGCCCGAAAGGAGGTTTTTGTGAAGGAACTACCAAATAATTGTTGCACAATTGGACCAAATCATTTTTCTAAAATACTAGGTCATATTTAATGCACAACTGACCAAATGGTTGGGTGTAAAAAGTTTTGATCCACCTCTCGTGAAAAAGACAAATTTCCGCCGATTTAGTTGGAAGCGGGTCAAATTTGAACTGCAGCTGCCTCATAGTTTGCTATTTATTTTTTTCAAAAATCATTTCTAGGTACATAAGTACCTATTTAATAAGAGAAACACCCAAAAAATTCCAAGATTCAACAACTAGCTAGGAACGGTCATTCCCGTCGTTTTGGCCGCATTTTGAAACGGGCATAAAAAATTCAAAAAAAATCAAAAAATTGGGAAACCTTCGCATTGTGTCATTATATGTGGCCAAGTTCCCAGGAAAAATAACAAACTTGTAATACGGCAATTATTTTAAAAAAGTGTTCTCAGAAATGAGCTATCATCTCTCAAGATTCATGATTTTCAAGGCAAATGATCAAACTTATGGCCACATTCGTGGCATAGTTTGTTCAAATGATCTCGTATTGTGCACAAGGGTGCATATTGGAATGGCAAACAATGTTGCCTAAGGAAGTTTTCATTTTCTTTGGACGAAAAAACCATTTTTCATTTTCCGAGTGCCCGAAAGGAGGTTTTTTGTGAAGGAACTACCAAATAATTGTTGCAAAATTGGACCAAATAATTTTTCTAAAATACTAGGTCATAGTTAATGCACAATTGACCAAATGGTTGGGTGTAAAAAGTTTTGATCCACCTCTCGTGAAAAAGACAAATTTCCGCCGATTCAGTTGGAAGCGGGTCAAATTTGAACTGCAGCTGCCTCATAGTTTGCTATTTATTTTTTCCAAAAATCATTTCTAGGTACATAAGTACCTATTTAATCAGAGAAACACCAAAAAAATTCCAAGATTCAAGAACTAGCTAGGAACGGTCATTCCCGCCGTTTTGACCGCATTTTTAAACGGGTATAAAAAATTCAAAAAAAAATCAAAAAATTGGGAAACCTTCGCATTGTGTCATTATATGTGGCCAAGTTCCCAGGAAAAATAACAAACTTGTAATACGACAATTATTTTAAAAAAGTGTTCTCAGAAATGAGCTATCATCTCTCAAGATTCATGACTTTCAAGGCAAATGATCAAACTTATGGCCACATTCGTGGCATAGTTTGTTCAAATGATCTCATATTGTACACAAGGGTGCATATTGGAATGACAAACAATATTGCCTAAGGAAGTTTTCATTTTCTTTGGACGAAAAAACCATTTTTCATTTTCCGAGTGCCCGAAAGGAGGTTTTTTGTGAAGGAACTACCAAATAATTGTTGCAAAATTGGACCAAATCATTTTTCAAAAATACTACGTCATATTTAATGCACAATTGACCAAATGGTTGGGTGTAAAAAGTTTTGATCCACCTCTCGTGAAAAAGACAAATTTCCGCCGATTCAGTTGTAAGCGGGTCAAATTTGAACTGCAGCTGCCTCATAGTTTGCTATTTATTTTTTCCAAAAATAATTTCTAGGTACATAAGTACCTATTTAATCAGAGAAACACCAAAAAAATTCCAAGATTCAACAACTAGCTAGGAACGGTCATTCCTGTCGTTTTGACCGCATTTTGAAACGGGCATCAAAAATTCAAAAAAAATCAAAAAATTGGGAAACCTTCGCATTGTGTCATTATATGTGGCCAAGTTCCCAGGAAAAATAACAAACTTGTAATACGGCAATAATTTTAAAAAAGTGTTCTCAGAAATGAGCTATCATCTCTCAAGATTCATGACTTTCAAGGCAAATGATCAAACTTATGGCCACATTCGTGGCATAGTTTGTTCAAATGATCTCGTATTGTGCACAAGGGTGCATATTGGAATGGCAAACAATGTTGCCTAAGGAAGTTTTCATTTTCTTTGGACGAAAAAACCATTTTTCATTTTCCGAGTGCCCGAAAGGAGGTTTTTTGTGAAGGAACTACCAAATAATTGTTGCAAAATTGGACCAAATCATTTTTCTAAAATACTAGGTCATATTTAATGCACAATTGACCAAATGGTTGGGTGTAAAAAGTTTTGATCCACCTCTCGTGAAAAAGACAAATTTTCGCCGATTCAGTTGGAAGCGGGTCAAATTTGAACTGCAGCTGCCTCATAATTTGCTATTTATTTTTTCCAAAAATAATTTCTAGGTACATAAGTACCTATTTAATCAGAGGAACACCAAAAAAATTCCAAGATTCAACAACTAGCTAGGAACGGTCATTCCCGCCGTTTTGGCCGTATTTTGAAACGGGCATAAAAAATTCAAAAAAATCAAAAAATTGGGAAACCTTCTCATTGTGTCATTATATGTGGCCAAGTTCCCAGGAAAAATAACAAACTTGTAATACGGCAATTATTTTAAAAAAGTGTTCTCAGAAATGAGCTATCATCTCTCAAGATTCATGACTTTCAAGGCAAATGATCAAACTTATGGCCACATTCGTGGCATAGTTTGTTCAAATGATCTCATATTGTACACAAGGGTGCATATTGGAATGACAAACAATATTGCCTAAGGAAGTTTTCATTTTCTTTGGACGAAAAAACCATTTTTCATTTTCCGAGTGCCCGAAAGGAGGTTTTTTGTGAAGGAACTACCAAATAATTGTTGCAAAATTGGACCAAATAATTTTTCTAAAATACTAGGTCATATTTAATGCACAATTGACCAAATGGTTGGGTGTAAAAAGTTTTGATCCACCTCTCGTGAAAAAGACAAATTTCCGCCGATTCAGTTGGAAGCGGGTCAAATTTGAACTGCAGCTGCCTCATAGTTTGCTATTTATTTTTTCCAAAAATCATTTCTAGGTACATAAGTACCTATTTAATCAGAGAAACACCAAAAAAATTCCAAGATTCAAGAACTAGCTAGGAACGGTCATTCCCGCCGTTTTGACCGCATTTTTAAACGGGTATAAAAAATTCAAAAAAAAATCAAAAAATTGGGAAACCTTCGCATTGTGTCATTATATGTGGCCAAGTTCCCAGGAAAAATAACAAACTTGTAATACGACAATTATTTTAAAAAAGTGTTCTCAGAAATGAGCTATCATCTCTCAAGATTCATGACTTTCAAGGCAAATGATCAAACTTATGGCCACATTCGTGGCATAGTTTGTTCAAATGATCTCATATTGTACACAAGGGTGCATATTGGAATGACAAACAATATTGCCTAAGGAAGTTTTCATTTTCTTTGGACGAAAAAACCATTTTTCATTTTCCGAGTGCCCGAAAGGAGGTTTTTTGTGAAGGAACTACCAAATAATTGTTGCAAAATTGGACCAAATCATTTTTCAAAAATACTACGTCATATTTAATGCACAATTGACCAAATGGTTGGGTGTAAAAAGTTTTGATCCACCTCTCGTGAAAAAGACAAATTTCCGCCGATTCACTTGTAAGCGGGTCAAATTTGAACTGCAGCTGCCTCATAGTTTGCTATTTATTTTTTCCAAAAATAATTTCTAGGTACATAAGTACCTATTTAATCAGAGAAACACCAAAAAAATTCCAAGATTCAACAACTAGCTAGGAACGGTCATTCCTGCCGTTTTGACCGCATTTTGAAACGGGCATCAAAAATTCAAAAAAAATCAAAAAATTGGGAAACCTTCGCATTGTGTCATTATATGTGGCCAAGTTCCCAGGAAAAATAACAAACTTGTAATACGGCAATAATTTTAAAAAAGTGTTCTCAGAAATGAGCTATCATCTCTCAAGATTCATGACTTTCAAGGCAAATGATCAAACTTATGGCCACATTCGTGGCATAGTTTGTTCAAATGATCTCGTATTGTGCACAAGGGTGCATATTGGAATGGCAAACAATGTTGCCTAAGGAAGTTTTCATTTTCTTTGGACGAAAAAACCATTTTTCATTTTCCGAGTGCCCGAAAGGAGGTTTTTTGTGAAGGAACTACCAAATAATTGTTGCAAAATTGGACCAAATCATTTTTCTAAAATACTAGGTCATATTTAATGCACAATTGACCAAATGGTTGGGTGTAAAAAGTTTTGATCCACCTCTCGTGAAAAAGACAAATTTTCGCCGATTCAGTTGGAAGCGGGTCAAATTTGAACTGCAGCTGCCTCATAATTTGCTATTTATTTTTTCCAAAAATAATTTCTAGGTACATAAGTACCTATTTAATCAGAGGAACACCAAAAAAATTCCAAGATTCAACAACTAGCTAGGAACGGTCATTCCCGCCGTTTTGACCGTATTTTGAAACGGGCATAAAAAATTCAAAAAAATCAAAAAATTGGGAAACCTTCTCATTGTGTCATTATATGTGGCCAAGTTCCCAGGAAAAATAACAAACTTGTAATACGGCAATTATTTTAAAAAAGTGTTCTCAGAAATGAGCTATCATCTCTCAAGATTCATGACTTTCAAGGCAAATGATCAAACTTATGGCCACATTCGTGGCATAGTTTGTTCAAATGATCTCATATTGTACACAAGGGTGCATATTGGAATGACAAACAATATTGCCTAAGGAAGTTTTCATTTTCTTTGGACGAAAAAACCATTTTTCATTTTCCGAGTGCCCGAAAGGAGGTTTTTTGTGAAGGAACTACCAAATAATTGTTGCAAAATTGGACCAAATCATTTTTATAAAATACTAGGTCATATTTAATGCACAACTGACCAAATGGTTGGGTGTAAAAAGTTTTGATCCACCTCTCGTGAAAAAGACAAGTTTCCGCCGATTTAGTTGGAAGCGGGTCAAATTTGAACTGCAGCTGTCTCATAGTTTGCTATTTGTTTTTTCCAAAAATCATTTCTAGGTACATAAGTACCTATTTAATCAGAGAAACAGCAAAAAAATTCCAAGATTCAACAACTAGCTAGGAACGGTCATTCCCGCCGTTTTGACCGCATTTTGAAACGGGCATAAAAAATTCAAGAAAAAACAAAAAATTGGGAAACCTTCGCATTGTGTCATTATATGTGGCCATGTTCCCAGGAAAAATAACAATTGTAATACGGCAATAATTTTAAAAAAGTGTTCTCAGAAATGAGCTATCATCTCTCAAGATTCATGACTTTCAAGGCAAATGATCAAACTTATGGCCACATTCGTGGCATAGTTTGTTCAAATGATCTCATATTGTGCACAAGGGTGCATATTGGAATGGCAAACAATGTTGCCTAAGGAAGTTTTCATTTTCTTTGGACGAAAAAACCATTTTTCATTTTCTGAGTGCCCGAAAGGAGGTTTTTTGTGAAGGAACTACCAAATAATTGTTGCAAAATTGGACCAAATCATTTTTCTAAAATACTAGGTCATATTTAATGCACAACTGACCAAAGGGTTGGGTGTAAAAAGTTTTGATCCACCTCTCGTGAAAAAGACAAATTTCCGCCGATTTAGTTGTAAGCGGGTCAAATTTGAACTGCAGCTGCCTCATAGTTTGCTATTTATTTTTTTCAAAAATCATTTCTAGGTACATAAGTACCTATTTAATAAGAGAAACACCCAAAAAATTCCAAGATTCAACAACTAGCTAGGAACGGTCATTCCCGTCGTTTTGGCCGCATTTTGAAACGGGCATAAATAATTCAAAAAAAATCAAAAAGTTGGGAAACCTTCGCATTGTGTCATTATATGTGGCCAAGTTCCCAGGAAAAATAACAAACTTGTAATACGGCAATTATTTTAAAAAAGTGTTCTCAGAAATGAGCTATCATCTCTCAAGATTCATGACTTTCAAGGCAAATGATCAAACTTATGGCCACATTCGTGGCATAGTTTGTTCAAATGATCTCGTATTGTGCACAAGGGTGCATATTGGAATGGCAAACAATGTTGCCTAAGGAAGTTTTCATTTTCTTTGGACGAAAAAACCATTTTTCATTTTCCGAGTGCCCGAAAGGAGGTTTTTTGTGAAGGAACTACCAAATAATTGTTGCAAAATTGGACCAAATAATTTTTCTAAAATACTAGGTCATATTTAATGCACAATTGACCAAATGGTTGGGTGTAAAAAGTTTTGATCCACCTCTCGTGAAAAAGACAAATTTCCGCCGATTCAGTTGGAAGCGGGTCAAATTTGAACTGCAGCTGCCTCATAGTTTGCTATTTATTTTTTCCAAAAATCATTTCTAGGTACATAAGTACCTATTTAATCAGAGAAACACCAAAAAAATTCCAAGATTCAAGAACTAGCTAGGAACGGTCATTCCCGCCGTTTTGACCGCATTTTTAAACGGGTATAAAAAATTCAAAAAAAAATCAAAAAATTGGGAAACCTTCGCATTGTGTCATTATATGTGGCCAAGTTCCCAGGAAAAATAACAAACTTGTAATACGACAATTATTTTAAAAAAGTGTTCTCAGAAATGAGCTATCATCTCTCAAGATTCACGACTTTCAAGGCAAATGATCAAACTTATGGCCACATTCGTGGCATAGTTTGTTCAAATGATCTCATATTGTACACAAGGGTGCATATTGGAATGACAAACAATATTGCCTAAGGAAGTTTTCATTTTCTTTGGACGAAAAAACCATTTTTCATTTTCCGAGTGCCCGAAAGGAGGTTTTTTGTGAAGGAACTACCAAATAATTGTTGCAAAATTGGACCAAATCATTTTTCTAAAATACTACGTCATATTTAATGCACAATTGACCAAATGGTTGGGTGTAAAAAGTTTTGATCCACCTCTCGTGAAAAAGACAAATTTCCGCCGATTCAGTTGTAAGCGGGTCAAATTTGAACTGCAGCTGCCTCATAGTTTGCTATTTATTTTTTCCAAAAATAATTTCTAGGTACATAAGTACCTATTTAATCAGAGAAACACCAAAAAAATTCCAAGATTCAACAACTAGCTAGGAACGGTCATTCCCGCCGTTTTGACCGCATTTTGAAACGGGCATCAAAAATACAAAAAAAATCAAAAAATTGGGAAACCTTCGCATTGTGTCATTATATGTGGCCAAGTTCCCAGGAAAAATAACAAACTTGTAATACGGCAATAATTTTAAAAAAGTGTTCTTAGAAATGAGCTATCATCTCTCAAGATTCATGACTTTCAAGGCAAATGATCAAACTTATGGCCACATTCGTGGCATAGTTTGTTCAAATGATCTCGTATTGTGCACAAGGGTGCATATTGGAATGGCAAACAATGTTGCCTAAGGAAGTTTTCATTTTCTTTGGACGAAAAAACCATTTTTCATTTTCCGAGTGCCCGAAAGGAGGTTTTTTGTGAAGGAACTACCAAATAATTGTTGCAAAATTGGACCAAATCATTTTCCTAAAATACTAGGTCATATTTAATGCACAATTGACCAAATGGTTGGGTGTAAAAAGTTTTGATCCACCTCTTGTGAAAAAGACAAATTTCCGCCGATTCAGTTGGAAGCGGGTCAAATTTGAACTGCAGCTGCCTCATAGTTTGCTATTTATTTTTTCCAAAAATCATTTCTAGGTACATAAGTACCTATTTAATCAGAGGAACACCAAAAAAATTCCAAGATTCAACAACTAGCAAGGAACGGTCATTCCCGCCGTTTTGACCACATTTTGAAACGGGCATAAAAAATTCAAAAAAATCAAAAAATTGGGAAACCTTCTCATTGTGTCATTATATGTGGCCAAGTTTCCAGGAAAAATAACAAACTTGTAATACGGCAATTATTTTAAAAAAGTGTTCTCAGAAATGAGCTATCATCTCTCAAGATTCATGACTTTCAAGGCAAATGATCAAACTTATGGCCACATTCGTGGCATAGTTTGTTCAAATGATCTCATATTGTGCACAAGGGTGCATATTGGAATGGCAAACAATGTTGCCTAAGGAAGTTTTCATTTTCTTTGGACGAAAAAACCATTTTTCATTTTCCGAGTGCCCGAAAGGAGGTTTTTTTGTGAAGGAACTACCAAATAATTGTTGCAAAATTGGACCAAATCATTTTTATAAAATACTAGGTCATATTTAATGCACAACTGACCAAATGGTTGGCTGTAAAAAGTTTTGATCCACCTCTCGTGAAAAAGACAAATTTCTGCCGATTCAGTTGGAAGCGGGTCAAATTTGAACTGCAGCTGCCTCATAGTTTGCTATTTATTTTTTCCAAAAATCATTTCTAGGTACATAAGTACCTATTTAATCAGAGAAACACCAAAAAAATTCCAAGATTCAACAACTAGCTAGGAACGGTCATTCCCGCCGTTTTGACCGCATTTTGAAACGGGCATAAAAAATTCAAAAAAAATCAAAAAATTGGGAAACCTTCTCATTGTGTCATTATATGTGGCCAAGTTCCCAGGAAAAATAACAAACTTGTAATACGGCAATTATTTTAAAAAAGTGTTCTCAGAAATGAGCTATCATCTCTCAAGATTCATGACTTTCAAGGCAAATGATCAAACTTATGGCCACATTCGTGGCATAGTTTGTTCAAATGATCTCATATTGTGCACAAGGGTGCATATTGGAATGGCAAACAATGTTGCCTAAGGAAGTTTTCATTTTCTTTGGACGAAAAAACCATTTTTCATTTTCCGAGTGCCCGAAAGGAGGTTTTTTTGTGAAGGAACTACCAAATAATTGTTGCAAAATTGGACCAAATCATTTTTATAAAATACTAGGTAATATTTAATGCATAATTAACCAAATGGTTGGGTGTAAAAAGTTTTGATCCACCTCTCGTGAAAAAGACAAATTTCCGCCGATTCAGTTGGAAGCGGGTCAAATTTGAACTGCAGCTGCCTCATAGTTTGCTATTTATTTTTTCCAAAAATCATTTCTAGGTACATAAGTACCTATTTAATCAGAGAAACACCAAAAAAATTCCAAGATTCAACAACTAGCTAGGAACGGTCATTCCCGCCGTTTTGACCGCATTTTGAAACGGGCATAAAAAATTCAAAAAAAATCAAAAAATTGGGAAACCTTCGCATTGTGTCATTATATGTGGCCAAGTTCCCAGGAAAAATAACAAACTTGTAATACGTCAATTATTTTAAAAAAGTGTTCTCAGAAATGAGCTATCATCTCTCAAGATTCATGACTTTCAAGGCAAATGATCAAACTTATGGCCACACTCGTGGCATAGTTTGTTCAAATGATCTCATATTGTGCACAAGGGTGCATATTGGAATGGCAAACAATGTTGCCTAAGGAAGTTTTCATTTTCTTTGGACGAAAAAACCATTTTTCATTTTCCGAGTGCCCGAAAGGAGGTTTTTCTTAAGGAACTACCAAATAATTGTTGCAAAATTGGACCAAATCATTTTTCTAAAATACTAGGTCATATTTAATGCACAATTGACCAAATGGTTGGGTGTAAAAAGTTTTGATCCACCTCTCATGAAAAAGACAAATTTCCGCCGATTCAGTTGGAAGCGGGTCAAATTTGAACTGCAGCTGCCTCATAGTTTGCTATTTATTTTTTCCAAAAATCATTTCTAGGTACATAAGTACCTATTTAATCAGAGAAACACCAAAAAAATTCCAAGATTCAACAACTAGCTAGGAACGGTCATTCCCGCCGTTTTGACCGCATTTTGAAACGGGCATAAAAAATTCAAAAAAAATCAAAAAATTGGGAAACCTTCGCATTGTGTCATTATATGTGGCCAAGTTCCCAGGAAAAATAACAAACTTGTAATACGGCAATTATTTTAAAAAAGTGTTCTCAGAAATGAGCTATCATCTCTCAAGATTCATGACTTTCAAGGCAAATGATCAAACTTATGGCCACATTCGTGGCATAGTTTGTTCAAATGATCTCATATTGTGCACAAGGGTGCATATTGGAATGGCATACAATGTTGCCTAAGGAAGTTTTCATTTTCTTTGGACGAAAAAACCATTTTTCATTTTCCGAGTGCCCGAAAGGAGTTTTTTTTGTGAAGGAACTACCAAATAATTGTTGCAAAATTGGACCAAATCATTTTTCTAAAATACTAGGTCATATTTAATGCACAATTGACCAAATGGTTGGGTGTAAAAAGTTTTGATCCACCTCTCGTGAAAAAGACAAATTTCCGTCGATTCAGCTGGAAGCGGGTCAAATTTGAACTGCAGCTGCCTCATAGTTTGCTATTTATTTTTTCCAAAAATCATTTCTAGGTACATAAGTACCTATTTAATCAGAGAAACACCAAAAAAATTCCAAGATTCAACAACTAGCTAGGAACGGTCATTCCCGCCGTTTTGACCGCATTTTGAAACGGGCATAAAAAATTCAAAAAAAATCAAAAAATTGGGAAACCTTCTCATTGTGTCATTATATGTGGCCAAGTTCCCAGGAAAAATAACAAACTTGTAATACGGCAATTATTTTAAAAAAGTGTTCTCAGAAATGAGCTATCATCTCTCAAGATTCATGACTTTCAAGGCAAATGATCAAACTTATGGCCACATTCGTGGCATAGTTTGTTCAAATGATCTCATATTGTGCACAAGGGTGCATATTGGAATGGCAAACAATGTTGCCTAAGGAAGTTTTCATTTTCTTTGGACGAAAAAACCATTTTTCATTTTCCGAGTGCCCGAAAGGAGGTTTTTTTGTGAAGGAACTACCAAATAATTGTTGCAAAATTGGACCAAATCATTTTTCTAAAATACTAGGTCATATTTAATGCACAATTGACCAAATGGTTGGGTGTAAAAAGTTTTGATCCACCTCTCGTGAAAAAGACAAATTTCCGCCGATTCAGTTGGAAGCGGGTCAAATTTGAACTGCAGCTGCCTCATAGTTTGCTATTTATTTTTTCCAAAAATCATTTCTAGGTACATAAGTACCTATTTAATCAGAGAAACACCAAAAAAATTCCAAGATTCAACAACTAGCTAGGAACGGTCATTCCCGCCGTTTTGACCGCATTTTGAAACGGGCATAAAAAATTCAAAAAAAATCAAAAAATTGGGAAACCTTCGCATTGTGTCATTATATGTGGCCAAGTTCCCAGGAAAAATAACAAACTTGTAATACGGCAATTATTTTAAAAAAGTGTTCTCAGAAATGAGCTATCATCTCTCAAGATTCATGACTTTCAAGGCAAATGATCAAACTTATGGCCACATTCGTGGCATAGTTTGTTCAAATGATCTCATATTGTGCACAAGGGTGCATATTGGAATGGCATACAATGTTGCCTAAGGAAGTTTTCATTTTCTTTGGACGAAAAAACCATTTTTCATTTTCCGAGTGCCCGAAAGGAGTTTTTTTTGTGAAGGAACTACCAAATAATTGTTGCAAAATTGGACCAAATCATTTTTCTAAAATACTAGGTCATATTTAATGCACAATTGACCAAATGGTTGGGTGTAAAAAGTTTTGATCCACCTCTCGTGAAAAAGACAAATTTCCGTCGATTCAGCTGGAAGCGGGTCAAATTTGAACTGCAGCTGCCTCATAGTTTGCTATTTATTTTTT